>NW_026850255.1:0-1891 GCF_030869225.1 Colletotrichum abscissum
GTAAGTCAACATACCCACTTCCTGGCACCCCCCTGTTTCTGGCACCCACAAAAACGCGAAAATCCACCACAACCCAATGCCCACCCCCAACCTCCTTTTATCACAACATTTTCAATTCGCGTCCAAATGGGCTCATCTTTTGCACATGTCTTCTTCTATATCTAATGCCTCAATATACCGAAGATCAGCTTCGTCAGGCTCTCGAGGACATCTCAAACGGCAAGAGTCAAAAGAGAGCCTCATTGGAGTATGGGATACCACGATCAACCCTCCAACTACGTCTCCAAGGTGGTCAGACTAGGAGGGTGGCTTTCGCTGACTGGCAGAGGCTATCTCCTGACCAGGAGAGCAAGCTGGCACAATGGGTTCGCATTCAGGCTTCGCTAGGCCTCGCACCAACGCACCAACAGGTGAAGGAATTCGCAGAGCGAGTTCTGGTTGCTGCTGGGGATACCAAACCATTGGGAAAAGGCTGGATCCATGCCTTCGTGAGGAGGAACCCTATTATTAAGGTTCAGAGAAGTCGTTCCATCGATTCTAGACGCGTTAATGGGGCATCCACTGAGGTCATTAGGAACTGGTTTAAGTTCCTTGCTATCCCTGAGATCAAGGACATCAAACCAGCCAACAGATATAATATGGATGAGACTGGCATCCTCGAGGGTCAGGGAGCTAATGGGTTAGTGCTGGGTATGGCTGAGACGACGTCTGTTCGCAAGAAACAACCTGGGTCGAGGGCATGGGTCTCTATCATTGAGTGTATCTCAGCCTTGGGTAGAGCACTTCGTCCCCTTATTATTTTCAAGGGAAAGACAGTCCAACAGCAGTGGTTTCCATTACATCTAGTTCCATACGATGGGTGGGAGTTCACAGCAACAGATAATGGCTGGACTACAGACTTAACTGCCATTGAATGGTTAGAGAAGGTGTTCATCCCACAGACTATGCCTGAGACTGAGGGGGAGGCTCGATTATTGATTGTGGATGGGCATGGGAGTCATACGACGACAGACTTTATGTGGAATTGCTATATTAACAACATCCATTTACTGTTCTTACCACCACACTCCTCTCATGTCCTCCAGCCTCTTGACCAGTCTGTCTTCAGCCCTGTTAAGTCAGCCTATCGGAAGGAGCTCGGCTACCTGTCCCAATGGAACGATTCTACCATTATAGGTAAAAGGAATTTCCTGGACTGTTACCAGAAGGCTCGAGTTGCTGGTCTATCAGTCTCGAACATCAGAAGTGGTTGGAAGTGGACTGGTCTACACCCTGTAGCTCTGGTTAAGCCCCTGATGAACCCTATGGTACTACCTGAGCCTCCTGCTAAGCCCACTACACCCAAAACAACCAGTCAGGGCAGAAAGCGATGCCATAATGGTCAACAAATTACCCCAGTTGAGCCATGGGATTCTGCTTCCTCTGCAGTGGTCTGGTCGACACCCAGGAAGCTGGCAGAGCTCAGCGGTCAACTGCACTTATACACCCAACTCGACAATGATACCAGCACTCAACGGCTGCTGTTCAGAAAGGTGAAAAAAGGCTTCACAGAGCAGGCCTGGCAACTGGCAGCTGCCCAGCAGCAACTGGCTCAGCTGAGGGCCCAAGTTACCAACGCTGCAGTGAGGAAGAGGAAGACTGTTCAAATCGATCCCAATACGAAGTTCGCGAACATCAGGGATATCCATCGGGCTCAAATCGAAGCGGGTGAAAAGGAGGTTATCACGGCTGAATCCAGCGACTCTGAATGCCCTAGTGAGGCTGGCAGCTGTATTGTAGTGGGTGTGGTTGAGGATCAATAGTTAATAGTAATGAAGAGGTTGGGTTGTGATCCCACCGTTTTTGTGGTGCCAGAAACAGGGGGGTGCCAGGAAGTGGGTATGTTGACTTA
>NW_026850256.1:0-1890 GCF_030869225.1 Colletotrichum abscissum
TGCTTAATTTTGGAGTCTATATGAAGCTGTTAGCCGCCCTCCTTCTTCCTACTTTCTCAAGGTCCTCCATTCGGTAACTTACTGCTACTAGTCATCTTTCTTTATCCACTGTCTTGTCATCCCCGTCACCGGATACGAGCCAACGCCGTGACCATGTTACAGGCCATCATGCCATTTCAAGTTTCTGTTACGGACGTCGCAGAGACCGCACATACACGTGCCACTCTCGGTAAATTCGCCAATCCTGACGAGGATTGGACCAAGATTTCCAATCTCGCCGAGCGCCGCAGGATCCAAAACCGTATTGCCCAACGCAACTACCGTAAGCCAAACCCAGTCATTGCGGCGCTCAGCCACTTCCTATATGTACTGATCCTCCCATATAGGCAAAAAGCTGAAGCGTAAAGCAGAAAATACCGCAACGTCCATTAATCCCAATTGTCTAAACTCAAACCTAAAGTCCTCAACCAAGATGCAGAAGAGCCGTCCCTCCGTAGGGTTCATTAAGCAGCCCAGTTGCTCTTCTCAACTGCACGCCGACGACCAGTATCGATTACAGCAATTCCGCCTTGACTTCTGCGAAAGTTCAAGTGCCGGCGCCACTCCAATTTGGATCAATCCAGTGGATTCTTTATTCGATCATTCAATCAATCTCTCTCCTTGTCAAGGACACTTGCTCGACTTTGCAGCCTCCAAGCCATACCCGAATGACTTCATAGCCGCAGATCCAATCACGTGGTACTCGATAAATCGCCTTGACAGCAGACCCAGGCAGACATTCAACACCGATTGTGGCTCCTTCTCACTCTCTACAGTTACCGACCATAGTCCGAGTACCAGTATGAGTGCACAGGATTCTTGGCACTCTTCATCGCCCGGACCGGTTGATCGGTCGGATGAGCCACCCCATGATGCACCAAGATGTTGGAATAATGAGCGGACTGATCCCGTCGGTTCTCTCAGTCATTCCGGCGCGTTTTTTAATGACTTTGAACGAGGAAGATAAAAAACCAGCCGTCGGCTTTATGCTCTTTGCTAACCATTCTGAGAGAACCGCGGGTGAAGAGGACGAACCTATTCGAGCAGAATTCGTCTGAGACCGGAGTCTTTGGCGTAAGGCTCTGATCTTGAGTTGTCTTTAGTTCTCTTTGATAGATCTGGCTGACATTTCCGGCGCGTTAAGCGCATGTAAGATTACTTGAAATGTTTGAATAACTCAACATAGTTTGCCAGCTTAGCGCACCTTTCGAGAAGATGCAGAGTTGGCCACGGTTCTGAAATCAGATTCCTTCTCGTAACCTGGGATTTCATGCTTTGTCTAACACTACCAATGTCTTTTTGGTAGATTTGGATGGCTTAGTTTAGAATTCGAGGGCATCGGCGCAGCGTTTAGCTGCTAGGATTTCAATGTCAATAAGACAGCGACATTTTGTCGTAAATAGACACACTTACTTCAAACACAAGCACTCATCGCCAATTTATCTATTTGGCGAGATCCAAGAATCACTTTGATTTCAATATTCCCTTAAAGAAAGCTGTTGCATATCTGGCTAAGTGTACTGTTCTGAAACGAACTTGTCCAGCCGTGACATAAAGAACAGGAATGGGTGAGAACCGGCCATAGCTGGAGGATGTCAACATGCTGTCGAAATAATAACCACTGGAACCAGACGTACGACAGCATAAGAGTGACTGAGCATACGCCCAGTCATGTAGATGTTCCGACACGTGACCATCTTTGGTCGCGTACGAGGACACATCCAGAAAAGCCATGCAGATTGTAAGACCTTCAGAAGGGCATTACAGAATATAATCTCTTCTTTGATCATCAATTTGTCACCGGAATCTGTGTATACGTCCCCCACAGTCCGTCCAACACAGTCCGTCCAA
>NW_026850257.1:0-1889 GCF_030869225.1 Colletotrichum abscissum
ACTTGATGGCTGGGCTCCCGTCTTCCACATCCGTTGTGGTCCTTATGGGACGTCAGTTCTGGCCAGACTTTCTAGCCACACACCGCCTGCTTGACTGACGATCCGGCCTACGGACTAGATTGAATTTAGTTCTCACGAATCGTCACTTGAACAGCCTCCGCATCCACTTTCAGTCCTTCTCAGCAGCAGGGGTATCAGTTCTGGGTTCTGACCGACCTGCCTCCCAGCCACGCAACAATGATGTTACTACCTGAGCCAGTGCCCTGTCCACAAGATCCAGATCTGGGTCTTTCGCAAGCTGACTTCATTGTCGGATTAGAAATAGGGGAAAGACATATCCGGCAACGCGATTGTGCCCATGCTTGTCAGGACGACGTAGTGCCGAGGCCTAGAGATCTACTGCGACCTTGCTTGGACTAAGAAGCACCCGCCGATTGCGACTTCTGATAGGGTTTGAAAGAGCAGGGTACAGTACTGTACTCGAAACAGAGAGGAGACTCATCAACGGATTACGAGGAGAGTAGATCTCAAAGTGAAGTTCAGAACTAGTCTTCATTGATTACTGGTAGACTGTGCAATACAACTATGCGGAAGACATTCTGTCTAGGCGATAATTTCATCGTTTTCGCCGTGGGTCTGTTGCTTGAATTGATATCCGCGTCTTTCGTTTCAATACCCTTTTGCCTCACAATTCTCGTCAACTCTTTGGCAGAACCAACCAGCAAGCAAGTCACAGAATGCCAGATCAACGAAATTCATTCAGTTGCTGTACATAGTCGTTTCTGCAGTTCTCTCGGCTCATTTATTTCCAGTGTCCGCCGGCCTGGTGCTACACTAGGCTCAAAGATAGAGGCGCCGGTGAAATCTGCGAGATCTCAGGGATACCGACCTACGGCATAGCACACCCTCCGAGCTCGTTTCTGGGTATATATCTAGGATACGAGAATATTCCTTGGAACAAATACTCTAGGCACATATGACTTCGCGGGTTTCATTGTGGATGCGAACGAACCATTGAGACCGTGAAATGGCGCTCGATGCAATGAGCACTTTGTCAAACCATCGAACAGAGGGTTGCGAGAAAAGTTGCGCTAAGAACCTACTACCATTGCATGTTCGTCCTGTCCACCTGGTTGAAATCTGTCAAAGGATGCAATCGTTCCCTTTTTTCAACGGTCTCCTCATTAAACCATTCGCCAAACAGATTCGCTCATTTCTTAGATGAGATTTGAAGGGTTTGACAATGTGACATCATCATACTGTACCTCGCACGAGATGAAACTTAAGACTTAATTGTCTCCGTGAACAGTCATGTCGAAAATCAAATGTTCTTCTTACTGCAATATCTGCTTTTCAGGACCTTGAAAGTCACACTGCGTCGATTCCCTCCTTGGTCCGTTGCCAAATCCATGCTTTCTGCTGCTGTTGCCTGAGTTCGAGACACCCTTGCATCCAGCTGCCAAACTTTCATGTTGTCTTCAGGGCTATTCAGTAGCGCATCTATGCCTGGGTTTGGTTCGTTGCAGCTACGACGCAGAGATATCGTAGATGGCATCGAGTCCTAGGCCCAACTGAAAGACCGCTTGCGGAAAAAAGCCATGTAAATAGTTCTAAGCAGAAACACGCTAGTAATTGACTCTCCCCTAAAAATTGGTTGCTGATTCATGTTGTCGAAAAAGAGGAACTCCTTATTTCTCTCATAAGCCTCTCGAGTGGACCACGGACGCACGTTTAGTTTAGGTACTCTGTTGCTAGTGACGATAATGTGGGGTCGGGATGGTGTACGACAGTGCGAGGGGCAGCGCGTAATCAAGACCTACTCCAGAGTATCCATAACCGGCTTCAACAGCAGACACTCTCGCACTTCTTATCGTGATCGCATGTATACA
>NW_026850258.1:0-1885 GCF_030869225.1 Colletotrichum abscissum
GCTGAAGAGCCCAAAAGCGACGAAGAGGAGAAGAATGAGGACTCAAAGTCGGAAAGGTCGGACAAGAATAGTGTCGACTCAACTGACTACGACAAGCTTCACTTCGGAACTTCGACATCAGATGTCGCCGTCACCCCAGAAGCGACCCCAATTGAGTCACACAAGGAGTTATGCTAGGGGCCATTAGATAGGTGTAGATTAAGGATGCACACGAGGAGAGACGATGGCACAATGTAGACTTGCTCATGAACAATATTCATTTCGCTCTTGTGGTGTCGTCTTTGGACCCATCAGTGACCTAAGAGTCCATGAATGGCAAAGGAGCCGTTGACGCAGCGAGCGACACCTACACGCCGTATCTCACTTCTCGATGCACTTGAGGTCCGCATAGCTAGGGAGAGAGCAACGAGGGTAGTACGGGCAAAAAAAGGAGTGGTAGATTCAGACAACGCCCAGTGAACACGGGTGGAGAACGTGACAAACACGAAGGATTCGACATTGACAAAACCGAAGTTGCAGTTAGTTCCGTTGTCGACCTAGTGGCCAAGGTGACGGGAGCGACCCAACACTTCACTGGTGGATGGAGCCACGACGGCAGTGATGCCGTGGATGGGACGAAAAGGGACGGGCGCCATGTCGGAGAAGTTTGACAAGAACAGCATCGACTCTACAGACCACGACAAGCTTCAGCCATCGGTAAAGTGAGGTTCGGAGAAGGCATATCGACATCAAAAGCAAGGCAATGTAGTCGGACACAGCTTCTGGTCATGCGAAGCTTGGACTTGGCGGTCGTGACAATGCAGATACTTGACCAAGACAACCCTCCCTTTCATCGTACTGCCCATCTCGTCGTCCAGGATTAGGCGTCATACGATTCGATCTGCGCGCTCCTGGCAAGGGGATTAAGTGCTAAGATTTCAGCATTCCCTGCACCGAGGTTAGAGGTCTCGTCCACGCGTGGCGGTGTGGGTGTCCTGATCCGAGCACAACTGTAGTCGAAGTCACTCGCAGAGGCAGGGACATGCAGCGATGGGGTTGGCTACCCTCCATCAGGCGGGCGGCCGCGCTGGCCAAGAACCCCCGCTCAACTACGGTGGGCGATCGTGAGCTGGACCTCAAGCACGTCGGATCCACCGTGCCTTTGCAGGCACCCTTGTAGCGTGTAGTGTAGACACTCCACTTGGCTGCACCTCAAGTTCGTTCTCATCGGGGCACCCAGGCCGACCCTGCGGCGTCGATATAGCAACACATAGGTGTATGACCGTGAAGTGAATACGCGCGAGCTGCTGCTCAAAGATGGCCTCCCCCGGCAAACAGTTGAGGGGCGACGCCCACGGGCCTCCCACCAAGACCACATTCTCACGTTCCATTCTGCTGCTGCCTGGACAGCTTGATACGCCCCCTGTTCTCCATGTCATGAATGCAAACCTATCAAATACATTTGGCGCGTCTCAAGACAGGCTTTCTCCTGCTCTGCCTTACCGCAGCCATGATGTGCTCGTCCAAACATTTCCAGGGGTGGAACGAACTCTTATGCCCAAGATCACGACACATTAAATCTAGAGGCTCGCCCCATCGAAGCCATGCCATGTCTCCGGCCAACATCACCCACTACCTATCTACGCTTGACCTACGCCTTAGTACAAAGCCCTCGACTGCAAAGAGGAACGTTTTCTACTTGATCAACTGATTTTGGCCGATGACAATGACACTATCCATCGATCCAATCGTCCAAAATGACGGCGGACCGTCTGGAGTAGTAGAAACCCGCTCCAACCTCATCGGACGTAGGAGCGGGGCTGAAAACTCGCCGCTGCTTGTATCATACAACAATCGCGATCCCAACGAGACGTTCAACGCCCGCAACCACTCCATCTATGTCACG
>NW_026850259.1:0-1877 GCF_030869225.1 Colletotrichum abscissum
CGTCTCAGTTCGCCAAGATGGTCGAGGCCCAGATGGCCCGTATATTCCGGCAGCTGACGGCGGGCCAAGCCTCAGCGTCGCTGCATCGACAGCTTGTCGCCGCCTTCGCGGAGGACTGGGTCCAGCTCAAGTCCAACAGCACATGCTACCTTTGTCTGCGGCGCGCTCCGCAGGTCTTTCCCGCGTGCGGCCACGGTCACTGTCTAAACTGTGTCGAGGTATTTGGCATCGCAAGCGCGGCCGACCCGTGGCTCATCGAAGTGGCCGAGTGCATCCTCTGCGGACAAAACGTTGACATGCAGGTACATGTGAAGCCGGACACCGCGTCGGTGCGGGTCTTGTGTATCGACGGCGGCGGAACGCGGGGCAAGTACCCCCTCAAGGTATTGAAGCAGCTCGAAGACGACATCGGGCTGCCCGGCCATCCGGTACAGCAGAACTTTGACGTCGTCTTCGGGACGAGCTCAGGTATGTCGCGGGATGCTGTCGTTGTTGCAGTGCAGATGGGGGCGACTCCCCTGGCTGACCGATCGCGACAGGTGCCATCAGCGCCGGCGCCCTCTGCATCAACGGGTGGACGGTGGATGAGTGCATCGCCCGCTTCGAGTCCCTTTCGAACGATGCGTTCACGCCTCGCCGGGTTCCGTCTGTTCCCATCATAGGCCCTCTCATACGACTGATGATGCGGATCCCCTTTTTTGCCACAGTTGTGCGTACCGCAGCCTTGCTTCTCTTCGACAGCAGGTACCCGTCGAAGCACATCGAGAAGGCTTTGCGAGACATGTTCGGCTCCGGCAGAAGCATCGCCGACTACTCGGCGGCCGACACGATGGGTGCCATGGTTGGCATGACGGTTGCTACCGTGCAAGACGCAAGCGCCTGCATCTTCACCAGCTACAACGGAGTGGGCCAGCGGGCCGGCGATCGCGGTAGCCTCCCCATCTCCCTGTCTTCGTCCCCGTCTCCGTCGAGGCCATTCGAAGCCCGCAAGCTGATGCTAACGGACTGTATAGATTATGAACTCTTGAGGACGACCGCCGATGGGGACCGCCTGGCTTTGTGGGAGATGTTTGTGGTTTCCAGCGTGGTTCTATGCGAGGCCTGTGGCTTCCGGTGACTAGATGGCTAATCCGGTTTGCAGTGTCCGATGTGCAACCGCTGCTCCGTAGTCCGTGCCAGTCCTTTTTGTTTTCTTTTTGTTGCTTTTTCTCTCTTCCCTTTTTTGTCTTTTTCCTCTTTCTCCTTCTCTCTTTCTCTTCTTCTCTGTCTCTTCTTCTCTGTCTCTTCTTCTCTGTCTCTTCTTCTCTGTCTCTTCTTCTCTTTCTCTTCTTCTCTCTCTCTTTCTCCTTCTATTCCTTTTTCCCTTCTCTTCTTGCGTCTCGCTCTCTTTTCGCCATGCTACAATTGGATGGCGCAAAGAATGACCACAACCGAGTGCTGCGAAACGCCGCTAACAATGCCACAGCTATTTCACGCCTTGGTCTATTGACGGCCTCGGCACCTTCCAGGACGGCGGCTTAGTGGCCAACAACCCGTCCTCGATCGCGCTGCAAGAGGTGGCCTCCCTTTTCCCTGAAGCGCCAGACCCAAGCCTTCTGGCCTCGATGGGCACTGGCTCCTCCTCGAGCTCGCCCAGCGGCGGGTGGCGGGACTGTTTCCTCTTCCGCCTGGCGCGAGCGTTCCGGAACCGCGACAAGAACGACTGGCAGCGGGTCGTCGCACAGAAGAAGGTGGGTCGATCCGGTGAGTTCTTCCGCTTCGATGTCGAGTTCGACGGCTCCGAGCCGCCATTGGACAGCTTGTCCAGCTTCGACGACGAAGAAGATGATGGGTGCACCTTTGAAGGCCTCCCCGCCCTAAGACGTTTGGTGTTGTGC
>NW_026850260.1:0-1860 GCF_030869225.1 Colletotrichum abscissum
CTGCACTTCCCAACAGGCTGGAATCCTCCCATAGATTCTGGAACACTACTATCGACCACAATACATCGAGCATCAGCACCGCGATCAGTCTTGTTACAGCGACGTCTGGTGGTGATGTTCAACCGTCATGGACCTACCATCGACCGACGGTGCACACGACCGCGGCGATCCCCGTCAGCGCAACCGGTTCACATGGCGCCGGCTGTGACCACCTTGCAGCCTTTTTCATCTTCTTCCTCGGTGTATACGCATGGGACCGGTTTTGCTAGACCCACTTGCCGCTTTCCAGCGACCACGAAGACCAGAAGCTCACGCAAGAGGGGAGATGATTGATACTATGTAGGGTGGACGCGTTCTTTGGTTTGGTCCAATGAGAGGTGCGAGGTATTTTCTCTTGGTGCGCAATTAGATCTCTCGTATTGGTATACTGCATCCATCGTGCGATATCAGGTGGGGTGAAGGCTGTTCGTTTTGTTTAACCCATTGAATGTTAGATGGCCACCCAGATCGACTTATCTACTGTTCAGAAGGATGTTGACGGCGGCACCGCAAAAGTCTTGATTGAGTGACTTCATTTCCCTTTTCCAGGCCCTGCAAGCGTTGTTCCATCCTCTGTGAAGCTCCATCACATCTGAGAAACCAGTGCTCAAGGGCAAGCCCGAGGGAAATACAAGTTTTTTAAACGCACCAAATCCAAAAGACTGATCAGACTGATTAACTTTCAGGATGGCGCGCAGCGAAGTCAGGCACTAAGTAGCATTTATCAATTGCCTGCTTTTTGTACGTAAGGGAAATAATTGATGGATTTCTCTCTATGTTGTCTTTGCAAAGCTTGTTACCAACACTCCAAACCCAAGCTTCTTCTCTGTCGCGGCTCAACCCACCGCCGTATGGCCTGAGACTATCGCTTACGATGTCGTATCTGCTCTCGTGTATCCAAAAGTGAGCTTGGGCTGTGATTTACGTTGTTAGAAGGCGTCAACATAAGACTTCCGTGAAACGGACCTTGTCGTTTTCTACCTCGGCTTTGGACGGGGAGGTGGTTTCGGAACGCCTGTGGTATCGTACGCCCCGCGACCTTGATCTGCGTTCGTCAGAGTGTCGGCGATACCCATTTCTTTATTGCCGCAATGCTTCGTTTTGCTGTGTAAGTGTTGACGATTATTCCTCAAGATCTTGGGCCGACAATTTCGGGGTCTTTATATGTGTTCGCCTCGATCACTTACCCCTATTTGGTGCCAACGTTGAAATTTTCAACCACCCCCTTGCGAACTCGGTTGACCCGTTATGACACGATTCAATAACGCTGATATCCGCCAATCCATGCGTGATCCTGGTGAACCTATTGTTAAACCACCATTGCCCCTGAGGATCATCGTTGGGCTAGTCTCTTTGAAGAACCAAGGCGTTTTAAGACGGGTAACCTTGCTCTGCGCTTGGGGTCGTGATCTTGATGGAAACGTCTATTACAACGCAGGCATGTCGTAATCGAGTGGGCATGGGAGACACAGGATATGAAAGCCAGCCCGCAGAGCTGATGCTTGGTATTGTGAGGTGAGATAGGCAGGTTTTCTGTGTCAAATGCTTCCGGTGTGCACCTTGTGCAACAACGAGCTCATGCAATGAGATGCTACTGAATGGAATCGATTCAAGCCGAGCGACTTTGTAAACCGCTTCTTGTCTCAGGTATCGTGAACTTGAATGTCTTTTCATGTTGTTCTTGACTATCTCGCGGAATGAGCCAAGCCACCCAGTCTGCTGGCGCTGATCTCGTGACAACCTCATTTATCTAATGCATCGATCTTAGCTTTTGAGAACTCTTGTCTCGGAGGTGATATGGCGAGCGTTGACTGTCGAGGT
>NW_026850261.1:0-1851 GCF_030869225.1 Colletotrichum abscissum
CGCCATCACTTCGTATCCACTAGCATTGACATAGCACCGAACCGACCGGGTAACGTCTTTGTGTAGTGAATCCTGGAAGCACTCCGTGCCAGTACCTACGTCAAACGCAAGGAAGTCTGATATGCGACAGTCTTTAGGGTCAAATTCGCGCAAGCTTGGATACGGCTGTGGAAAATAACTGTACGCAGGTATAACTATGATAGTGGTAGACATGCGTCTTGCACATTCTTTATGTACTCTGTCGGCTCAGGCTCTTCGGTTGACTGGCTAAACTAGTGGACTGTTTGTCGAAAGAGAGAGTATCAGTAGAAAGGTAGTGACTACAGATGTGACTGCCGTCCATCTGATTCACCATATACTACGCCTGTGACGCACTTCTAGCATAGATATGCCCGTGTAGATTGTCGTGTTCTGTATATTGACTTTGCGAGGGTCTCGTTCGTGTCAAATGACTGGCGACCTTGGCTGTGACACAATGGACCTTTGTGAGCCTTGACCAAGTTATAGTCATGGAAACGTAAAATGCGCGAGCGTGAGCTGACGACTATTCATAATGGGACCTGCAAAGGCCACCAGATCACGATCGTTCTCAGCTATATTAGAGCATATTAAGTCGAACATATGTCTTGGTGTGCAGCAGCGGAATAAGCTCAAGGTAGCGATTGCATAAGATGGCCGTCACGCGATGAACGCATATTCTTAGTCGCCTAAATGGGTGCTTCGGTCATGACAGTTTCAGTGAAGGACACATATATGACACCCTTCGCTGGTGATAACACCCTCATCTTTCCTGGTCGAACTATTTATATGATGGTGATCTACTTCATCGGAATCCAAGTAAGCTCGTTCTACTGATTGGTCATTTCCCGTGAAGCATTATGGTAGCTTCTAGAATATTTTCGATCGCTGAGTTTATGAAATGTATAAATCTGAAGGGGCTCGGGAAGTGTTTGGGCCAAGCCAAATCTGGCGGTCGCTGCAAGAAGAGAATCTGCAGCGATCTCGAAGAAGCCAGCTTCGTTCATTTTGAGGACGCTAAGCTCGGAGACATCGTAAAACGAGCGCTTTGCAGACTGCACAAGTGTCAAACGGACACTATTGTGACCAAATGGCAACGCCAGCTTTCACAAACGAGTGAAGAGGTCAGCAGTGCCCGGCAGAGAAGGCAGATGCTTCAACAGACTATTATCCGCAAAAAGTATCTTCGGCTGGCGCAGCGACAAGAAAACGAGAAACTGAGATTGCAGCGGAGAAGGCTATTCAGCTTGCATTGCCACGAGAATGGAGGCATACCAACAAAGCCTACAGGTTTGGGAGTAGTCTCTCATGAAAATTCAGATGTATACCTGACAGGGCGGGCTGATCGATAGTACGCGGAGATAGGGAGCGTGGTGGGTAGCTATTCGCGGATCATTGCTCGCTTTAGCCTCAAGTACGTTTTCCGGTAGGAAGTCAAAACAAACCATTAGTACCTTTCAAACTGCTATGGTCGAGTTAATCTCAGCGCTCAATGAATGTACGTTTGTTTGCATGGTCTACTGCTAACGAGTCGTACGGAGGTTAGGGGGGGGGGGGGGGGGAGAAGGGGAGAGGGAACACCAATGAATAAAAAACAAAAAAACATTCTTTAGTTATTGTTAGTGGTATGTGATGATTCTGTATAGCGCTTTGTGTTTTTGTGTGTGGGGGGGGAGGGGGAGGAGGGGGGGGGGGGGGGGGGGGGGGGGGGGGGGGGGGGGGGAGAATCGGGATAGGAATCACCAAGCAAGTAAACAAGATTGTGGAAACAGCAGTGACTTTAGGTATTCCTCCATCCGATCATAGCCTAAACAAACGCCACCCTCTACTTTG
>NW_026850262.1:0-1835 GCF_030869225.1 Colletotrichum abscissum
GTGGCCATGTGATAACGTTCTAGTTCTATGTCTTTTGTTTCTTGTCTAGCCCTGCGTCATCAATCAGTAGCATACTAGTTGACCTAACATTCCGACTTCTTGTCAGGCTCCTGACATAACTTTGGCTAGCTTCCCGCTATGTGATTGAACTCTTTTCATCCTCTCGACGATCTTTGGTCTGTATGTTTTGTTTTGTTGTTGTCACAACAACAAACCAGCGGTATGTAGATACGAGTGAATACGTCACAAATCCGTGCTTACGTTAGTGGATTCCGCTAAAAGCAAAGACTGTCGAGAGTCCTTTTTCAAACGAATTCACGGTTTGACACTGGAGTGCCATAAAGCGGTCAGGCCATCGTATTGGCCAAAATGCAATCACTCACAAATCAATACAAGCAAGCCCGTCAATAACTTACCAATCGCAGATTCAGTGAATTTTGCCGGAATCCATAATTCAAGCTATTCGCAAAGCTCTTTATCTGTCATCAATAGCATACATGGCATCAGATGGGGTCATGATGACCACGTCTTATGACCTACTTCGGGGCGTTCTGAATCACAGTAGTAATCATCCCATACTCTGACGATTCGAACTACTTAAGATGCCATCTGAGCGACTAGACATGCCACCTATGCCTCACACATTGAGCTGGGTATGCCATTTCTGCTCCCAGACATATTTGTCTATCGTTGCAAATCGTTGCCTGTACGATGGTCAATATTGTTGCGTGAACAGAAAGGGTGCGAAAAGAAAGAGATGCGTGGATATTGTGAAGTATGGAAAGAACGGCATAGTTCGAGGCCGACCTCAATCTTTCCGTGGCTGCTGGCAGGATTGCACGTACCCGTTACAGTGTAAAGAAAGTTGTGATGGGGAGTTATGGGACGAATGCACCTGAGTGGTAGCAGGTAGAGTGTGAGGCCATGCGCTGATTGATTGCTGTGAGTTTTGGAATAAGAACGAAAGTCAGTCTATATGCTGCGGACACGAATGATTCTCTCAAGATACCGATTGGTTGTCACAGTCTTGGAGTAAAGGCAACGTGGTTTGCATGTGTCATGTTTTGAAACTGGGGTGTAGGATGGCGACGTAACCTCGGCACGATCTCCCATGCAGACTATCATAATGCCTATTGCTTTATTATCGAATTGAAAGTCTGAGCTCATTGGCCCTAAACAGAGAGCTTGATTTCTATCAAGAGATGCGTAACACGCCACTTCTTAATTACGCAACGCCGTGATTGACTCAAGCCAGTCGAGATACTTGGGGTCATTCTAGTATATCTGCTATTTGATGAAAAGAGGATTCGGTGCAATACTCGCAGTAAGAAAATGTGTTCTACTCCTTGCCCGACGTTAGCCGCCTGCCCCAGACTTGCTGTCGCGATCTGTGATACCTATGATGCATCACTAAAGTAGAGTGACCGAACCGGGGCGCTTGATAGCGTGTCCAGACCTTCTAACAGTAGCGCCAAAAGGTTACATGAGGATAACAAAGATATAACAGAAGATGTTGACCGCAACGATTACCCTTACACTTGCTGCGCTCACAATGTTAACTTGCTTTCCAAGTACTACTATACGATCTCTGGAATTCGCTCTTTCCCCTCACTTTGTATCAAACAGCAAGGAGGTATCAGAAATACGACGCAGACCCACACGCAATCGACTAAGCCAGGACAGTCGCCGAGCCGGGCCTGGGCCACCGATAGTTCGGAAATTGCGCAAAACACGCAGAAACCTTCTACAACTGGTATCAATCTGGCTCGGAAACCAACGGAAACAGGGAAGCCAAAGATAAAATCAGATAGCGCTGCGACAACCGCTACGCAACC
>NW_026850263.1:0-1830 GCF_030869225.1 Colletotrichum abscissum
TTTACGTTCTTCTATGGTCTCAAACAACAAGGTTCGTGAGCGTGACGTTATAGACACCTCGCACAAGGCTCACATCTCTAGATTCGTACGAACGCTGTGGTAGTGAGGTGAAAGAATACGCAGAGGATCACGTCAACTTGGAAGACAAGTCCGAAAGCTTGATGAAGCTACAGAGCGCCGGTTGGGGTAGAAACGAACACTTCAATTCTACTGTATTCAGCGCCCCAGAGGTATTGACGCAAATGAAGAACGGTGGCGTTAGATTACCGACGACGTTCGACGTCAGCTCTGGTGCTCTGGGCTCGCGACCTGCCGGCGAAAGGTTGAATCCCTCAAGCCATGCGCCATCACCAAGCCGCGATTGCGAGCTTCGGCAGATGTCGCAGAATCGGTTGCCAAAGCTGCCGAATAGACCGGACGGCCCAAGAGGGCCATTCCAACAGCTACATAGCCAGGTGGCGGAGACTAAACATGAATGCACAACGTTGAAGCAGGAAAATGCCGAATTAAAAGAGAGAAACATCGCCTCAGACCAACATAAAGCTCTTTTGGAAGAGTATGTGGGTCTCTTGGAAGAGAAGGTGATGTACTTGGAACGCAGCAAAGCTTCACTTACAAGGCAGTTACAAGCAGAGAAACGTAGGCAGTGCTTCTTTGTGCATGAGGGATCTTTTGACAGTTGCAGTGACTGATGGAGATTCGTCTTCGCAGGGCTACGTTGAGGGAGCAATGGTTTCGAGTCTAGGTAGCGAACAAGATTGGATTCCAAGCCAACCGCAGTATTTCAGGATGGAAGTCGACTCCCAGCGCGGGGACTAGCCTGCGGGCTATGTCTGGTGACCACAGACTCACTAGCAGCCAGATTGCATGATGGGGTGTCCCTGACCTATTCGTCGTTCGGGCGAGCACTCCACGAAGCACACCTCGCAAATGTCATGCCCTTTGGCTCTGGGAACCACAGTCTTTGTCAGCGGTCTGCATCACATACGAGACGGATCACCTAAAAGGGTCCTACTTGTCCGAACATAGAAACAGACCGCTGGAGTAAGCTCGGGCAAGAGGTCCATTTGAGAGAAGAAGTGGCGTTGTTCTTATGTCTCCATGGCCGCAAAGGGAGTGGTGATACTTCTCGTCCCGAACTCATGCCTGATGACGACCATCATCGTCCCTATTGTATTTGTTCGAATGCTCCGCCAGATGTGTCGGTGTGGGAAGTGCCCCATGTGTTTCTGGCATCAATTGAACTACAAGACAATTTTGATCATTGGATGGTACTGCTCTCAACTGGTAGACTAAAGAAAGGATCTATCGGCATAAGGCACGAATACGGCCTGAGAATGCAAGGGTCTAAGCCATCTAGCTGCTGCTCCCCTCGTTTCGCTCCATACCCATTGCTGTATTCATTTCTGCACTTTCGTCTTTGCGGGAGCACTCCACGCCAAAAGGCCTCAGATCGGACATATCCATACCGTTGATGATTTGCTCGGCTGTTATGATACAGGCACTAGGACATCCGGGAAACCTGGCGACGATCATTCCACAAAACGACGTTCCCCTAACCAGCCACAAGCCGTTGGTTCCGTAGACTATCAGCGTCAGACTTTGGGGAGATGCTCGTGTTCTTATTTGAACTGACCTAAGGGTGTATCCAATTCGATCTTGCGTGTCCTTATGGTGGTGTTTGCGGGTGACTTCCAATATGTCTCTCCAGAAACCAAACGCGCTCTGAGAAGGGTTGACCCATCCATCACGATCGACAACGGCCCTGCCGTGAGCTCGTCGTCCGTACAATATGAGTCGATGGTCTGTGACTGACCCGACGTCCCGGAA
>NW_026850264.1:0-1827 GCF_030869225.1 Colletotrichum abscissum
ACGTCGGACATCCCGGCAAACATGACGAAAAGAAACAAACTAGACACGTTTATCGGCATAATACACCACACCGACCCCGTCATGTCGAAGGATTCCATCTGTCCGCGGCGCAAGACGCAGGCAAGATCTCATGTCAAATTCAACGTCAAAAGTATTGAGGATGGTTCACTTTACGCCACTTTGATAAAGAATTCTGGGCTTCGCCTCTTCGTCAAACCCATTGAATGGACCAGTCTTCACCTTACACTTCTCGACATGGAGTTCCACAATCTTCCTCCAATTACTCAGCCTGTACCGACGGTCGGCTCGTCGAAAGCTACGATAGATCTATCTGCTTCGGCACAGGCTCTGCTTGGTGCCCTCAACAACCTTTTGGAAACCAAATCAACAGAATGCCGGACACGCTCAATTCCCACCGTCATTTCGATGCTGTACCCTCAGCATATTTCATTTCTAGAGATTTCTGAACTTCATCAATACTTTGGCGGTCGAGCCTATTGCGTTGATTGTCCCGTACAGGCAGCCTGGGATGTAACGCCAGCGCGCTCCAGCTACACGACTGCTAACGGATCGATGTCCATGCGAGCTGAAGAATGTGTCGAGGGTCCAATAATGGATAGCATTGATGGACGTAATGTAAGAACACAGCCTATACTTGTCTACGTCGACCTCAAAACAATCACCGTTACACGGCGTGCTAGATACAAGCCGCCCCGGAATAACCCGCCAGTCCGGAGGCTTAGGAAGTTATTGTACAGAAAGGCAACCCCTCCAAATATGGTGGAAGATCCGTTTCTTGCCGCCGTCATTCTGGCGTTAGCACAACGGCCCTTCTACAGGGCGGCCCCTCCATCCGCTGACAAGCCGTTGATGTCTTCACCCGAATCGTCATCTCTCGGAGAGCCTATATTTCAAGATACAACGGTGTGCATTCTGGCTGTCAATGACAAGGAACCCTCTGCTCCTTGCTTCATCTTGTATAGAGGAAAAGTCAGGAAAGAGCTTTTGCAAAAGGTCCATAATCCGACCAAGAACTATCGAGTAAAAGAAGAAGAGGCATTAGTTGGAACACTGAAAGGCAGCACAAACACGCAAATCGAGTACACCGAGGTACAGATCTGGCCAATACTAGGACTTAAAGAGCGACTAAGCAAAGCTCTTGGCAAAGAAGTCGCAGGCCCCTTCGATGAGAATAATATCGAAATGTGGGAGCAAGACCTGAAGACGAAGACCCAGACCCAGAGCCGAAGATCCGAAACCGGACGCTAGCAATCTCAAGGAAGGAATATCTGGGAGTTTGGCAGACTTCAGAAAGAGCGACAACGAAGACCCGTTAGACATCATGAAGGTCAATCTACCAGACACTTTACTTACAGTGGTTGCACCTACGGACGGGCCTGATGGGACGATTGAAGATAGATCATCACAACTACGCCGTGGCTTACCGCGGAATACTCGATCACTGACGAATAAAAATCTGATGAGTTGTTCCGTTCTTCATCAACACGATGTGGAGAGATTTCGCCAGGTATAATCGGCGGCATGATCGGCTGGCATATTCGGGTGGCATACTTCTTTTTCTTTTCCAAACCGCCACGAGTGTGGTTATAACTGGCAGGCGAATAGTCCAATGTATCTGGCTTCAGCTAGGATTGTGCAGAGATTGCCGAATTGAACGTCACGTCTGTAGATCCTCTGCTCAGGTTGTTGAGTTTTCGTGCACGGCAGTTTCCTGTTAACTGCTCAGGTCTGGTTCTCTGCAGATGTGCTTTTGTGCGCCTTTGCTCCTATACAAGTACACAGGGGGTCATATTTGACTGTTGGCGG